>NW_019722433.1:221670-250486 GCF_002891405.2 Cryptotermes secundus | reverse complement strand
CAATATCGGTAGGGTATAGAGACTGGTAGAATATCATAGAGGGAAGCACAATGGACCAATACTGGTCTAAGTGCATGGGGAAACCCACCCTCTCCAATAACTAACTAACTACATTTGTAAAATTGAATTAAACCAATAAATAAGGTAAATTATATTTGCTGCATGCAATTTCTTTTTTGTTAAAGTAGATGGCATATACAGTAACGGCTGTTGTAAGGGGTTAAATTAATATAAAACAAACATATCGGTCTATGTACAATATTGTAGATAGAACATAAACTTAGTTATAATTTATATAATTGCATGAAATCTGGAAGTTATTTAAACGAATCGGGTGTCATGGTTTCCTCCTGTGCATCACGAACATAGCAGCTTAAACGAAGACAACGGTGAACTATGCAGTAGCACCGCGTATAATATTCATACATGAGTTTATGAGGTTGGAAGCGAAGGAAGTGAGGTCATTGTGTTACTTCAGGTCCCACTGTCAATCACATATTCATCTAGAAATGGCCTGCATCCAGCAGCATAACCAGTGTAGCTGACAACCCTTTTCTCGTTTCGTCTACCATGCCATTGTCTTCTCTGCATGTTCAGACGGTGGGGAAGTGGATGGACGTTCTGATGAGAGGGAATCATAATAAAGGACATCAAGGGGAACTAAGATCAGAAGCTCTAAGCAGCGAGGGGTAGTTTGTTTTGCTTTATGGGAGAAGAACTGATTTTCTCCACAGTTTCTTGTTTCGTTAATATTTTCAAACTATAGGCCTAACCCTGTTTAATTTATCAGACGCCCAATTTGAGTCTAGCGACCACTGAGATCATTTCTCTTGTCTTCTCTATGAGACAGAGAGGGTAACAGGTGAAACTCTCGAAATTGAAGCTTTTCTTCTGCATACCGGAAGTGCGGCTAAAGTCTGGCGAGAGAAAAAACAAAACAATTCAGTTCTTGCTCTAACTTAAATATTTCCACAATTTTTATAATATGAAAGCACTGAAAATTGAAAAGATGACGTATAAACTCTTCTCAAATTATTATTAAAGTAATAAAGTCATGGAAGGCGACTTTAAAATATAAGTATGTCCTAAAACACTAAGTAGATTTTAAAGAGTTCTGACGATGTTGTATAACACTCAGAACTACTGGGTTTTCGGACTTTGTCCATCGTCCGGTATTCTAAAAACTAAACAATACAGCGTTTCGGAAAGAGATCCAGTTTCTTAAACGTTGATTTTTCTACTTTTCAGAATACAGGGTGTTGGACAAAGACCGAAAACCCAATATTTCTAAGCAAAATAACAAGGTTTGAGGATATAGAGTGGACTCAAGAGACGTGGCACAGAGGAGAACCTTTTTGAACACGGTAAAAGTTTTCGGGTTACATATAGGCATAGATTGACCAGCTTGGAGGCTATCAGTTCACCCCGAAAGGCTTTGCCCTGTGGAGTTAGAGTAAAAAATCAAAAAGTAAAGGTATCCCTGTAACTGGCCGTGGAGGCCCATAGGGTTGTGAGATATTGAGGTTACCACATTTTCTAGACAATTGGTTCACAGAAGGCGGTAAATTTGTCAGCCCTTTATGCCCAAGAATATTCCTGGTACTGATTTCTGTTAGAGGCTGAGTCAACCCCAGGACCATAGTGCGGCTCGAAGGATTAGGTAATTGAAAAAGAATCCAATAACCTCATCGGGATTTGATCCCGTGCCCTTCCGGCATGTAGCATAGTTAGAGTTCGTCTGGTTTCGATTATGGACATCCGTTGGTCCAAATTTGAACATTCGTTTCCAGTTCAGCACGATTTAAGGGAGTGAAGAGAAGGGTGGTGCAGTATTTACTCTTGCTTGCCTCACCTACTTGCAATGTAATAACACTAAGCAATATACGATACAATTTGCATTGAATAGATCAAACAAATAAACATATTCAGTTGTGCAATGAAGGATGTAGTGATTCTTGTGACGTATATTCAGAGTTCAGTTGCTTGCCTCACCTACTTGCAATAACACTAAACAATATACGATACAATTTGCATTGAATATATCAAACAAATAAACATATTCAGTTGTGCAATGAAGGATGTAGTGATTCTTGTGACGTATATTCAGAGTTGAATGAGGTGACATTGGGCAAACAATCCTGTTGCCTGATTGGCTGTTGCCAGTGTTTAGATGTCCACTTGTTGCCAAGCAACTGACTGAGAGATAGCTGATATCGACCGAAAGCTCGTTGTCAGCCTCAGCACTAATTAGCACCGAACTGAATTCCTGAACACAGTCAGTGGGGTATCCTCTGGGTCCTGCAGCTGCGAGATGGATTCCTTCAACCGGATTAGCAGAAGTTCACAGTATATTCAACATAATTTTAGATATCTTTATCCATTTAAAGCGAAAATTATAGATTCTATCCCAAACCAGTGAAAGTGATTTCCTTTTATTTATGGTACAATATCCATAATGGGTGGTCGTATGCGTTGTTCCGCATGGCTCAGCTGCAAAACTATACGACGTATTTCGATCAAATTTGGTATGGAGCTCTCCACTAAATACTGATAGACCAATTTTGTTTCTTAGGGGCGAAATATAAACTCTCGATGAATCGAGATCTGCTCAGAAGTTAGAATCTGCTGGCTTACGTAGCATGTAGTACAACATAGACTTCACTAAGTTCTGGAAGTTTGTCTTAAAATATTTAAATAAGCGCAAAGGAAAAATGTTCGTGAATACAGAATGAATATTTTTGTAACATCGTGCACTATGACTTTGGGGTCGAACCAGCCTATAACAGAAATGAGTACCAGGAATCTTCCTGGAGATAAATGGCTGACAACCTTACCGCAATATGAGAGCTGATTGTCTAGAAATTATGGGAACCTCGACGTCTCACAACGCTATGCGCCTCCACGGCCTGTTACTCGGATAGTTTTCTTTTTTCTTACTTGTATGTAGCCTAGCAGAATGCCAGCTTATAGTCTCTCACTTGTTTTCCTAATGCTGCAGCAGAACACATCATGGCAAGATGTGTATGACAGCGCGACATGAATCCTAATTGGAAGAAAACCCGAAATAGTGCCTGAAATTAATAACTGAAATAGGTTTACCTGGAAAATAAAGAAATGTAAGCTCTCATACATTCCTTGAGTAACTACATCTTATGTTCAATGATTTTCCTACAGGATAATAAAACGAAAAGATAAATAAGAGCGTTTAAAGTAGTTGATCTTAACTTATTTCAGACAGACATCCTCCTGCACGCTTAATTAATTAAGCAATTAAGCACCGTGCGATGAAGAGTGGCAGTATAGCTCCAACATCCTCGAAATCGACATTAGATGGAGGTGGGTGGCCGCCTTCAAGCTCCGGCCGCTTCAGTCTGAGGGAAACAGCCCCGTATAACCATTGGACAGGAGACTGGTTGGGCCATAGGAGCAGCTTGAACACTGTGGAGAAGAGACTATTATTTTGTTCCTGCCGAGAATGGAACCCCGACCGTCCAGTCCGTAGCTCATGGCTATAATAACCATTATATCGGTCAACAATTCTTTGAAGGAAGAATTTTTAATTGCCCCGCAATATATCAGAATAAAATAAACACCAGTGTCAATGAGCCCCAGACAGCTTGCGCAGAACTTTTCCAGATTTCTAGGAGGAAATCAAAGTTCAACATATTTCTGTCAAGATTCTGATAAAATCGGCGATGGTGATCCAATTATAATTTTGTAATGGTACGATAATAAAGGAGGTTGAATAGTTCGTTTACAGTAAGTTAACAGTCATTATGCCCATGAAATACATTTCTACAAGTCCTTATTCAATAGTTCATTTACAATCAATTCACTGAGATGAATGAAATGCACCTGCAAAATATCTTATTGATATTTCATTTAAGATTATTAACTACCATTAGGTCCAATTAAACACCCCCTTAGATGCCTTGTTGAATAGTTCATTTATAACAAATTAACTACGGTTAATGAAATAAACTTCTAAAAGGTCTTATTGATACGAGTATTTCATTAACAATAAATTAACTACGATTAATAAAATATACTTCCTAAACGACTTACTAAATATTCCTTCCGAGACAAAATCACAAAATGCTATGTTGTCTTTAGGACATAAAGAAAGATTTAATTGAAAAGAACTGAAGATGGACGCATTCTAAGCTCGGACACTGTATGGAGGTGTGTTATGCTCCTACGGCTTTATCAGCAGTGAAACTCACGCACTGTTGATCTGTCTATCTATCTATCTATCTATCTATCTGGCCATCTATCTATCTATCTATGGCTCTACAGCCATTTCTTGGGCTTCGGCTTCAGTCTCTTGATCTATTACACAGTCGGTAGGACTCCTTGGACGGGGGATCAGCCCGTCACAAGGCCGCTACGTACACACGGGACAACACAAACATAGAATAAATGCACACAGATAGCCATGCCTCGAGTGGAATTCGAACCCAAGATCCCAGTGTGCGAGCGGGAAAAGACAGCTCATGGTTTAGACCGCGCGGCCACTGTGACTGACAAAGTTAATATATACACATCAGCAAATTATTTTCTGCGGTTTTGGTATATGAAACATATGAATAATTATTCAGTAATTTTGGACATGCCTGCAATGGATGTAGGCTACAATTTCATGTATGGGTGTACCTTTCATTAAATTTGCGAACGCGACCTTATTTAAAGACAAGGCTCAATTTGTTTAGGCAAAGACTATGGTGTATCCATTACCATAGTGGAAAGGTCTTAGCAACCCTACCTAATACGTCTAATAGGGTATAAGGTGACAGACACGAGCAGCTTGTCGAGACCGATTTGTTCGGGGATGCAGTGACCCATCACGTGGGGCCCCCAGGCGTGTGTCAATTACCCAATTGAGCTGGTAATGGTGCATTAGTTTCCCAGGGGTTTGGCCACATTAAGTTAACATCACCAAGTTAGAGTCTTTCGTAGTAGCAACAGCAATACAGTGGACACAATTGTTCTGCCGTGCACACGCGTAACTACCCCCGCAAAAGCTAACCAACCCTCTCATCTTCCTCTCCCTTTTACAGCTCTTCAAAGCCATCTTATCCTTTCACCCTCCTACACAGGACACACGAAGATCTGTTTGGTTAATCAATAGACTAGGTTACATGCTTCGGATATGCGGACTGAGTAACTCTGTTTCCCATTACAATTAAGCTAAATGGAGGGAACTCACATTAGATCTGCTACACAGATTGAACATACAAGCATTATAAAGAAAATATTTGCAGACTGAAATTGCTGAAAAAAACATCAATTAACTGAATTAAAATCAGTATTGACTTATTACATAGCGCAGGGATTATTTAACTCTTATGGTTCTACAGCTCTTTGTTGGACCTTGGTCACTATTTCAGTATCTTAATACATATATACACAGTAGGTAGGACTCCTTGGAGGGGGATCAGCCGATCGCAAGGCCTTTACCTACATATAGAATAACAAAAACAGAATAAACGCAAACTGACATCCATATCTCGAGTGGGATTCGAACCCAGAACCGCAGTTCATGCCTTAGACCGCGCAGGAATTGCTGTCGGTAACGTAGGAACTACCTTAAAAATACGCGGTTGTAGAGACGACTCTTTCCTTTTTATGGAACCAGAAAATACGTTGCCTTCAGCATTGTTTTTATTGTTAGTGGGGTGGTACTAAGTCCCTTGTACTGCGGCCACTTCTGGCCTATTGTAGCAGCCCCAGATGATAGGTGAGGGTGATTGTGGAGCAATTGGTGGAATAAAGATTGGCGGGGGAAACCGAAGTACTGAGAGAAAACCTGCCCCAGCGCCACTTTGTCCACCACAAATCCCACTTAACCAGACCCCGGGATCGAACCCGGGCCGCCGCGGTGGGAAGCCAGCGACTAACCACTTGAGCTATGGCGCGGCCTTCGCCTTCAGCATTTACTCAAACACCCTCAAATTATATTCGTCCCTTAGAATAGTAGAACAGTTTGAAGATCATCAATATTATTAATTATTGCACATTTCATCTTCCGAAGTGAGTGACTATCTCTTAGTAGCCTAACAGATTTAACGCCCCTAACAGTATTAGGCGATATATAATTACAGGAAAAGTAAAACTGGATTCTAATTTAAATGATCAGCAATGTGATGACTTTTGAATTTTTGATAATGTAGAAAATTAGCAATTACAAAATTAGAACTTGTAATGATGTACCACACGAAGATGGAAGAAGTCGAAGCATTTTGTACCGTTTAAAGTATATTAGATGCCCAAGAAGTTATGTTCGTGCTCATTTCAAGTAAAATAAAATATAATTTTACTAGTCTTAGTTGAAGAATTTAATGAACATTGCGTGACGCACATAAATCACGGGGGGGGGGGTTCTCGTTACGCAATGTTTATGTTACCCAGTTATACCCAAATATTTTGTTTTCCCATGGGTTCATAACAATGAACTGAGCTTCTCAACCGTAAATAAATAGGTATTATCATTAAGAGAATAAGAAGACACCTGTTAACTAGTGACGATATGTGATTCCATTACCTCATTAATTCAAGTAACACGGTAATAAGGTCTCTAACATTAAGGGAGGAACATAGGCTGAGAGTGTTGAGGAAAATATTTGGACAGAGGAGGGATGAGGTGACAGGAGGTTAGAGAGAACTGCATAGAGGAGCTTCATAAAATATACTTTTTGCCAAGTTTAATTAGAATGATCAAGTCAAGGAGGATGAGGTGGGCAGGGCATGTAGCACGAAAGGAAGAGAAGAGGAATGCATATAGGATATTGGTGAGAAGACCAGAAAGACTAGGAAGATCAAGACCTAGGTGGATGGATAACATTAAAATAAATCTTAGGGACATAGAATGCGGTGGTGTGAACTGGATTGATCTGGCTCAGAATAGGGACAATTGGGAGGCTCTGGTGAACACGGTAATGTACCTTCGGGTTACATAAGACTTCGGGAAATTTTTTAGTAGCTACGCGATAGGCGTCTTTTCAAGAAGGGCACAGCTCCATGGAGTTAGTTTTAGTTAATACATTACTAAGTTTTTGCAAAAGATAATAAATTAATTGATAAGAATGAACAAATTGCCCACACTACTAAATTGCATCCAGTATACAGCGAATCGATTAGCTTCGTAAGTTGAAAAAAGGATGAGGGGTCGGTGACGTCACACCATTTACAGTGAGTGAAAGGCTCAGTAAACCTACACGCTTTGTCACACTTTCAACAATTTGGAATTATTAACCAATAAGATTTTCGGAAGTAACGGATGGATGAGAGGCGCGAAAAGGAGCATATCCGCGAGACAGAAAACTGCAAAGTAAACACAGACAATATAACCAATAATTTCAGGCTAAAATTTATTGTTAGATAGTTGCACTGGTTAAAATGTACTCAGTTTCGGTATTGCAGACGGCAGGTTTCTAAGGTCACAAAACCGCCGTTTTATGTACAGTAACCATAATAATTCCTTGCGACGAGCTGATCACCCGCCCAAGGAGTCCTACCGAATGTGTAACATCTAGAAAAACCGAAGTGAACGGAAAAGTTCATGGAGGTAGGCCTAGACCCACTGGGGCTGTAGTGCCAAGGGGGGAAAAAGCCATAATAATTACCACTGTCATAAGAGATTTCTCCAATATTTCTTAAACAAAGCCAAATGCGAGTTTATTTATTATCCACGTCTCTTGTGAGTACGAATAGCATCAATGAATGGTGATTATGATAATTTTCATGGAATATTTCTGTGATTGGAAACTTTCTTCATGAAGTGCCGATTTCGCCTTTATTTTTATTTTTCATGTTCTTAGTTCCTTGCTCTTGAAGATTTTTTTTTTCTACGGAAGTTTTCACAATTCGTTTTGTGTAACAACCCAATGGTTATTACCGAAGAGGAGAAACAAAATTTGATGGGCTGCATCATTAGTTCTTAACACTGTGACATCGGAATTCGATAGAAAGGCTGCTTCTGTAATGTTGAATGATGTGTTTCATGGGGAGAAGTGAGGTGTAGGTAAGCTAACAAAGGCGAGATTTGATACGCGTGCGCATGTAAATATCGACCATATTGACCTCTCCCTTTCTATTTTGTGTGTGTGTGTGTGTATGTGTGTGAGCTCGCCCTGTTTTGTACGTCTGGGCCTGTAACACTTCTTGAAGAGACGTGCTGTGGCGTGCCCTCCCAGTTCCCTACAGGCTTCCTTACTTTGCGCTCAGAAATTGAGCACCCGCAACTTGAGTGAAGCCAAGGCATCGGGTGCCATTTTATCATGATCAGTCTCAGCTGAAATAGGGTCTGTATAATAGCAACCCTTCAGAGCACATTTGTTTCAGACCTACACGCACCACATGCTTTAGCATTAGAATAACTACATACTTCCCAAAAATATTTGTAATTTTCATAAAATACACAGAAAAACGATGATTTATCTGAAACGGTAAAGCTAAAGCTATCCCTGTAGCAGGCCGTGAAAGCCCTTAAGTTTGTGGGACGTCAAGGTTTCCACATTGTTTAGACAATCGGGTGACAGATGGAGGTGAGGTTGCCAGCGTTACGCGCCGGCCGACTTTTACCTCTCAGAAAGATTCCTGGTACTGCTTTCTGTTAGAGGCTGAGTCGAATCTACGAACTTCCTGGTTGTAGCATAGTGTCTCAATTAACTACGCTACCGCGTACTCCGATACGTTATTCCTGTAACAATATTAAGCAGGCTCTCATTGTAGTGAAGCAGAGGTGTATTTACTGTGAGGTAGGAACATAATTTTGCATGTTAACAAGATGAATTCCAGGATTCAAAATTTTGCACTTGCAATCGGCTGTTTCTATACTTAAATATGTGTATTTCAAATCCGAGTGAGTTGGATAAAGGTAAAAACGTATTTTTTTTTTATTTTTATAGTATGCGTCCTGCTGTGTGTCTTAAATATGGTTAGGTAACGTATCCGTTAACTTACCAAGGAAAATGGTATCACAACTAAAATCAATATATCATAGATTGAATTTTATTGTTTACCGCGGTAAGAAATAAAATTCAATCTATGAGATATTGATTTTAATTGTGATACCATTTTCCTTGTTGTGTTGACGGATACGTTACCTAACCATGTAGTGAAATGATGCCGATTACAGTGGCCGCGTGGTCTAAAGCATAAATTGTCTTCGCTTGTTTGAACACTGGGATCATGGGTTCAAATCCCACTCAAGACATGGATGTATGTCTGCGTTTAATCTGTGTTTGTGTAGATAGCGACCTTGCGAAGGGCTCATCCCCCGTCCAAGGAGTCCTACCGACTGTCTTAAGATTAAGAAACTGAAGTGAAACAAAGCGTTCCACGGATATCCAATGCTCCAATTAGGAGCAACAGGNTATATATATATATATGTATGGTAATATTGTCTCTGTGCTTAATTAATTAAGGACTCTGCCATGAAGACACCAATGGGAGTAGCGTATAGATCCATCATTCTTGGTCTTGGCACCAGTTGGATGTAAGTTGGTTTTCAATTTTAAACGTAAATTATTTCTAGAGCAGCATTAATTATTGTAATCCTTAATTTAAAAAAATAAGCTGTAGCAGTAAATGCACAAGTAACATGTCGACCTTCGTCACAATATGTTTCGTCATTACGTGCCATCCCCATGCGAGGAGCGAAGGCAGGATTAATATCACAGAGACAGAAAAAGTGTTACATTAAGTGCGTATGAGTTTGAGCACTGATGCAGTATGTGTGTGAGAGACTGAATATAATGTAGGTGTGAGATTTAAACTCTAAGAGTTTTAACTAAAGTACAAAATGTCAGATTTTGATCAGTATCTACGGTATCCAATTTTGCTGCACACAACGATTTGTGAATTGCATCTGTTCTCATAAGGATACTGTGACATACAGACCCATTACTAGGGAACGACACAGTAAACAAGCCAGCAACAAATACGCAGCCAACAACAGAGTACACACATTTCTATGCAACGCCCGCAAAACAACAATAGCACATGTGTTGGAAGAGGTGTTTTCTATGCGCGTTCTCATAAAATCATTGTAAGGCAACGGAAGTGTTTTCTGTGCTGTGGACAGTTCAGTTCATGTGGAAGCCAGAATAGTTCCAGTGGAGTGTCCAATCGGAAGAATATGACAGTATATCAGATAGTGATTTGTGAACTGTTGTAACCAATTTTATAAAAGTTCAATAAATTAAATCATCAAATCCAAAACCCGTCTTATTAGTCACACAAACCCCGGATACGTGATAATACAGTTTGTTTCAAGTCATGTATATTAAAGAAACTTAGCATAACATGTTACCATTGCTACAAAACTCTTAAATTGAAACTTATTTTTTCTTTTTCAAATAAATAACTAGAATATATATTCGTATTTCAACAGTAAAATGAAACTAAAACAAAACCCAGTGAAGTTGCAATGACATATGTATGAACGGATACCTGTACACTGTTACGTAGCATTTCACATAATGAACTCCACGGAAGTCTTCCCCACGATAAGTTAGAAGTCACTCAGCCAGTCAAGATATTCACTGTGTTTCATGTATTTTTTTTTCTTTTTTTTTATTGCTAGTTGGGTGGGACTAAGCCCCTTGTACTGCGGCCACTTCTGGTCTATTGTACCAGCCCCAGATGATAGGTGAGGGAGATTGCGGAGCAATTGGTGGAATGAAGATTGGCAAGGGGAACCCGAAGTACTCGGAGAAACCCTGCCCCAGCTCCACATTGTCCACCACAAACCCCACTTGACCAGACCCGGGAGCGAACCCGGGCCGCCGCGGTGGGAAGCCAGCGACTAACCGCTTGAGCTATGGCGCGGCTCGCCTTTCATGTAACGAGAATCTTTATTGCCGTGTTTGAAAGAGCTCGCTACTTGTCAGTACCCTGAACCTGACGCATCAAGCCTACATCTTAATGCGACCCCCCTCAGTGGCTAAGGTTGTCTACTTCTTGCAGGCTTCCGACTAAATTCTGTATGCATTTCTCGTATCAACCTATGCTAGTTATTTACCCTGTTGCTATCACACCACAGCTTGATAGTGACGGCAACATTGCGTAGAACCTGTTCTCTGACCTTCAAAATTGGGGGTTCGTAAATATGTGTGTTATATAAGGAGGTTGTGGAAGCACAAAATTTGAGAACTTCAAGGCCCGAAGAAGAGTTTCCAAATGCTCCAGACCTGACATGCATAATATATGGAGGAAGGGGGCAGGGAGGCTAGGCTCCCATGCCTTGTGTATGCACACGCTGGTAAGGAACAGTATTGTCACTGCCTGCTCTGGTGTGATTCAGCCACTTCGTATTCTGACACACCTGTAACATAACTGCTAGTCACTGGCACCGCCTAATTACAAGATGTAAATGCATGTGACAGTGCCATGGTTGAAGCGGTTAGACGTTAATATCTCATTCCAGGAGTCCGCATTCAATCCTGGGACGTTCCACAGGGGATCCATGGTGAATAAAATAATTTTGCTGAGAGTGTTCTAGTCTGCCCAACAAAGATATTGATTTCACCAAAGTAAAGTGCATATTAATTACTCGAGACTACCGAACCTTTGCATTTTGAACCGCATCCATGGTCTAGAAATCAGAGTTCCTGGCGACAGATCCAGAGGTCCCGGGTTCGATTCTCGGCTGTAGGAGATTTTCAGAGAATTGGTGGGTCTGGAACGGGATCCACTTAGCCTCGTGAGGATTATTGAGGAGCTATTTCAAGGAAATAGCGGCTCCTGCCTAGAAAACCGAGATTAATGGGCGTGAGGATTCGTTGCGCTGACCACGTGACACCCTCTATTCGCAAAATTTGGCATTAACTTCACCGACAAGCGGCGATCTCTCGATCGGTGCAGTTCGCTTGCGGACTACATGCCACGGAGTGTGTTTTTGTTTGTTTTTTGTTTTTTCACAGTTCGTTATTGTAAAGAACAAAACATTTCGGAAACTGGATCTGTTTCCATCCTCATGTAAGTAGGTGGGACATACCTACTCTGTTGGATCCGTTACGAACAACTAACCTCAATCACTTGTTAGAATACGGGGAGATGAATAAAGTGCGACACCGCCATGATCTCGAGTGTTGTACATCACTGTCATCTCCCTTCAGGTACAAGCCTATACAGCCAGTACGTTATCGTAGCTTCAGGCTTATGTTGAGGCTTCGGCAATGCATTGCGTGCTGCAGGCTCTTTCCCTGAGGGTAGAACAACCTGAAAGTGTATTTAAGTACCTGCCTGTCGAAGCTATCGACAGAAAACAAGATCTTACTGTACAAAACCATGCTCAAACCGATATGGACGTACGGGATACCATTATGGGGATCAGCCAGTAACTCAAACATAGAAATTCTCCAACGATTTCAAAGCAAAGTATTACGAATAATAGTTAACGCACCGCGGTATGTGCCGAACACGGTACTACACAAGGACCTAGATGTACCAACAGTACGAGAGGAAATAAAAAAAAAAAAAACAGCAAAAAGTATAAAATCAGACTCCAGGCCCATCCGAACGACTTGGCACAAAAACTGCTCGACGACGAAGGAGAAATCAGGAGGTTAAACAGATTTAAACCATCAGATTTACCCACCAGATTTGAATAATTCAACACTTAACTGCATATCACTAAGCAGTTAAAATAAGTATTGAGCATGTTCATTGGAACATGCTCACCACGACAAGTTCTCTTTCCTTTTCTATATGTAAACCACAAAATGTACTTATTATCCACACTTAATGGATAGATTGTATAATTATTGGAGTAAAAAAAAAAGTACCTGCCTCAAACCAGTGTCAAGACTAATAATGCATGGAGTTTTATATGTTAGTACATTTTTCCATACATCTCCACGACATGCTGATTAGTTATGAATGTATGAGGGGTAGGCCTCCTCGGCCCTTACACGGCGACCTACAGTGGTGTATTGTGCTTTGCTGATTAGTTAGGTACAGGATTCACCATTTTGCTATAACGCAGAACCTGAGGGTCTCACAGCGGCGGATCTGAAAAGTTATATCATCTCTGACGTGTATTATGTGGCGTTATATTCCAGAAGATAAAATTTTCTTACTATAAATTTAAATTACAATGAGCAAATTAACCTCTCATACAGTACATACAAAATAAAAGGTAAATCTTCTTATTAAATTCGTTAAGCCACGCCTATTTTCGCGTTGGTTTCTTGCTTGGCCTATTATTCTACCCTGCAGATGGAGGCCACATGTTTCTGCGAGACAGCCGTTGACTTTCAACGGACTACACAATATTGTCTCCAAGAAAATAGAGCTCTTAAAATCATTTTAAACAATCAGAGTAGATAATAATGCATATGTTCTCTTTTCATAAAAATTTATAAAATCTATTTCATATTTATAAATTTATATTTTCTTCTGTATTTTACGAGGTTGTCGGTATCTCGGTTGACATGGTGTCGAATGGTACGTCAGTTAGTGAACAACGAAGAAGGAAGGACTTAGAAGAAGAAAAGTAACCAAATCGGAGTACCATTCCGTAATATCCGCCGAAGGAATCAAGCAAAACATGAAAAAGCACATTCAAGGCAGGCTGTAGCCCGAACGAGATTAGAACGAAGCGCCTCCTGAGTACGAGTCTGCAGCGTTACACCAACCTCCTCTGCCTGTACTTGTTAAGATATCTCAGTACGCCTTATTCGTAAAAGTAAGTAAACCTATCCCTGTAACAGGCCGTGGAGGCCCATAGGGTTGTGAGATGTTGAGGGTCCCCCATTTTCCAGACAATCAGCTCATAGATGGCGGCAAGGCTGTCAGCCCTAGCGCCGGCCGCCCTTTACCCCAAAGAATATTTCTGGTACTCATTTCTGTAAGAGGCTGAATCGACCCCAGGGCCATAATGGGGCTGGAAGGATATCCCTGTTTGAAAAAAAAATCCAATGACCTCATCGGGATTCGATCCCGCGACCTTCAAGCTTATAGCATAGTGCCTCAACCAACCTCAACCAACTACTCTACCGCATGCCCCCACATCTTATTCGTATGAAACCGAATTCACAAAGAAAAATACCCCATGAATGTTGAGAAATTTATTAAGAAAATAATTGTACAAGTGAAAATATTTTGGTTGTACTGAAGTCGAATTCTAATGTTATACACTTTATTCTCTTGTACCTAGAGTCAAATTCGATTATTCCATTTATTTAAACAGGCGATATGACTTCCTAGATAGATATTATCCTATTATTTACGAATGAAACGAGGATAAGATTTCATTCCCTGAACGAGATATGAACTCACATTCCCAGTGTATGAGTGGCCTTGTTTCGTGCAACCTCAACCTGACAGCCGAGATTTCAGTTGCGTAATTAGACAACATCCGTAAATATCATCTGTATCAACACCATTGTCCTAGGAGTGAAGCTCATTCATATGTGATATCATTAGCGAGTCTCTGAAAAGAGATGTATGACGTAAATGGGACTTCTGCATGTGTATAACTTGTTGCTGTGTCCAATATGACTTGCCATGTACTGGCGCCCCTAACCAACCCCTCTACTCCTCACTGCTATTAGTATTCGTTGCTTCCACTACCACTCGTACTATTCTTCGCAAACCCCTTCCGTGAAAATCCTCGAAAATCTAGAGTGAACAGCTCTGTGATTTGCATTCGAATGAGGCATGAATGCAAATAAGTGAGTTGGAAAGACAAAATCTATGTGAGGTTTATACACTGAGCGGAGTAGAACATATTATCTCTGCGACACCAGCGGTGGTATGAATGTTGAGTGCTTAGAGCAATCATTTGCATTCCAAGTTGAAGGAATGTCGTTGGTAGGGATTTATATTTTAAAACGTTCTAATACAGTCTCTGTCTCATTTTATGATTATTACACAAGAATTTTCGTATCAACTTGTCTGAGTCTTGTAAGCCCATATGCGATTTAACAAGTATCCGTCACACGAAACACGACGGAAACAGTTGAATGCAGAAAGAGGAAAATGAGAACAAGGTCGAAAATTCGTATTGAACGATATTCGAGATTTTGAAACCCTCCATAATTTGAACTTGTCTAACTAATTAATCAATTTCCTATCAACAAAATGTTCTCAATCTTACATCAACTCACTTAGAAAAGCCTTCAATTTGAACTCAATGCATGAAATTTATATGAAAGAAAGAAAATATACTTCATTATTATCGACTGTGATTGTTTTTTTTATTAATTAATTAAAGAATGGGTAACCCAGAACTTAATTACAATTAAAACTAGTTAGATAACTAAAGATTAATTTTTTCTAAACCTAATATACTACGTAAATTAATCCATGATATATNCTGCAAGACGGACACTGTATATATATCATGGACGAAAATCAGTGCAACAGGACGCTAAAATATAACATTACGTAAATTAAAACTAAGTCACTTCCACGGAATTACTTAATACTTTAACATTTAACTAGTTAGAACGGTGGCTCACCCCCGCTTTCGTAATAACAAACTGGCCGAAAGGCAGGAAGCACAATAATTTGATGACAGCGGTAAGTTATAATAACAATTTTTTGTCGCAATTTGTGTGGCAAAACAATATTTATATTTTACATGTTATTACATGATTGTATATTCAATACATACAAGGCCTACACTGACTTCTACTGAATTCAGAAATGCACTGCTTTTTGTAACCGCCACGCGGGCGGGATAGAGGCCACCATGTAGAAAAATTCCTCTCTTCTTTTGTGTAATCACGGAAATTCCTTTGTTAGCGCTCGTTGTCCTTGAAACAAATGTTTACCTAGCCGTTGCTTAGCAAAAATTATTTCCGCTTCTACTATTATTCCGGTTTTTAGGCAGTGTTTACATAGTCGTTGCCTAGCAAATGATCATATTCTGTCACAATAATTTGTAGCTTTGAATGCATGGAATAAATAATACGGGATATTTTAAATTTAAGTTTGTAAGAACCAGTCCAGAACCTTTTGTCTTCTCGCCTGTAGTCTAAACACATAAAAATTCGAATATACAAAACTATAATTTTGCCTGTGGTTGTGCATAGGTGTGAAACTTTGTCTCTGACATTAAGGGACGAATATAGACTGAGTGTGTTGGAGAGCAGTGTGCTGAGATTACTTGGATAAAAAAGAGAGAAAGTGGCGGGAAATTTGAGAAAACTGAAAAATAAGGAGCTTCATAAATTTTAATCTTTCGATGTATAATTAGAAAGATCAAGTCAAGAAGAATGAGATGGGCAGGGCATGTAGCACGAATAGGGAGAAGCTGAATGTATATAGGATATTGGTGGGAATGCCAGAAGGAAAGAAACCACTAGGAAGACCAAAATATGGGTGGATGGTCAATATGAAAGTGGATTTTAAAGACACAGGTTGGAGAGGTATAGACTGGCTTGATCTGATTTAGGATAGGAACCAGTGGAGGGCTTTTGTGAACGCAGAAATCAACCTTCTGGTCCCATGAAATACTGGGAAGTTGTTGAGTAGCAGCAGAATTAGCGGATTCTCTAGAACGGCTCAGCTCCATGAAGTTAGCTAGTTAAGTATCTAAGAAGAACACAGTGAAACACACAGAAGGAGAATATATACCGGAATCTCTTGTTAATATTCAGGTTGGGAAGTGTTATCATTCCATCTGCCTTCCGCAGTTTTGCAAATCAGACAGTACAAAACAATAACCTTCACATTTATTTTGTAGATGGATGAAATGTTACGTCATTACCTTGTAGTAACAACATGAATTTGAAAACAACGCCCTCAGGTAAACGATTTCGTTGTACTCCCGAAGACTGAAGTTAGTAAGGAACATGTTGGTTGAAGTAACAAGGAGGTTTCTAATAGCTCACACCTAGTAGTGTTAGGATAGTAAAACCTACGATTTGCTTAGCGAATTCATGGGTTAGAGGGGCTAGGGAGAATAAACAAAGAATTCTGTGAGAAAATCTACGGAGAAGTTGTCACTTAGGATACCAAAAAGTCAGATGAAGATAAGATATTAAGGTGAATTTTAGTGGCCTCCGTAGTCTAGAGGCAACGTTCCCACCTCATGATTCGTGGTACGCGAGTTCAAATCCGGCGGAGGCCGTGGAATTTTAAAGGGCGGAAAAATTCAGGGAACAAGTCCTCCAGGAGGGACTTTAAGCCGTGGGGTCCCGTGTCGTAGCTTTACGGCACGTAAAAGAACCTCATATCTCCAAAGGAGGTCACTGAGCTAAAGTCAAGGACATTTCCCGCCCAACAGTAGTCTCTAACGCCTCTGATAGATGGGGGAAGCATTATAGATACCGCCAAGCCAGTAGAGGCCGAACTCGCTGGCTCGGTCGAGACTAATGGTACGCACCAATATCGGTAGGGTATAGAGACTGGTAGAATATCATAGAGGGAAGCACAATGGACCAATACTGGTCTCAGTGCATGGGGAAACCCACCCTCTCCAATAACTAAGTAACTAAGATAAATTTTAAGGAACTGAGCTAACGAAGGAAGGAAGCTGGAACGGGGACAATGTCCTGTCTAGTTAAGGACTTTGATAGTGCATTGCAGTGAGCGAAGTGCTGGTTGTCTTGAAGCGACAGAACGTGGGGATACTCCGCACTACACATCATTCTATATGGACAGTTACGAAACGTAGGCTCTGTGAAAAGGCAGCTCTACTTAATGATCTGTCTTTCCAAGCAGCAACCAGAACGAACTTTCTTTTAGAAGGCAGTGTCAATGAAAGAGACCACAAGGAAAATCAATGCGTAGATGGGTGGACAATATTAGAATGGAACTTAGAGAGATAGAATGGGATGGTATGGATTGGATAGATCTGGCTCAGGATAGGGACCAGTGGAGGGCTCTTGTGAACACGGTAATGAACCTTCGGGTTCCATAAAATGCTGGGAAATTCTTCTTCGTGAGTGTCTATTATCTATAATCAGACAGTTACAAAAGGTTTCTTCTTAGCATTCCTAATCGGTGATTAACAGATCGATTAATAGAATAATTGAAAATATACAGGGCGTTCAATCAAGAAGGAAACTTCGCAACACCGCTGACCGAGCCCAATAATCCTCGCAGATTGCTGCTGTAACGGTAATTGTAATGGCGCGCGTTTATAAGCGCTAATGACTCATTCTCTTATAAGCAGTTACAGCAGCAATCTGTGAGGAATTTTGGGTCGGGTCAGCTGTGTTGCGAAGTTTCCTCGTTAACTGAACGCACTGTATAATAATTAAAAATTTAACTCTAAGACTTCTAATAAAAATTGTCTCCATCACATCATCTGTTTAGGGTTGTTCCTGTTTCCAAGGAGGGCTGAACGGCCAAGAAATCGGGGTTCGATTCCCGGCACGGGGAACATAATTTTCTCTTCTCCATAACGTCTCCAGCGGCACTGGTGCCCACACAGCCCACTATCAAACTGATACCGGTTTTACCCAGTGAGTAAAGCGGCCGGGTGGTGAAGCTGACCACTCATTTCCATACAGTGCCAAGGTCAAGAATGCTGGAGCTATACCTACTACTCCATACATCTTCATGATGCAGTTTTAATTAATTAGACTCATTTTACTTTATGTTTGTCTTTACTTCTATTTCCGAGTATGGAGATAGCTGCAGCTATGGGTGGTAAGGATTCGGAAGAAGGCAGTAGCGACATTTTGGAAGCAACTATTCTGTTATTTGCCTGGAGGGGATAAGGCAATGAACGACGTCTCTTAGTCAGGATACATGTTCCCCCCCCCCCTTGGCACTACAGCCCCAGTGGGCCTAGGCCTACCTCCATGAACTTCTCAGTTCACTTCGGTTTTTCTAGATCTTACACGTTCGGTAGGACTCCTTGGGCGGGTGATCAGCTCGTCGCAAGGCTTCTACCTGTAGACAAACACAAAAAAACGCACTCAAACATCCATGCCCTGAGTGGGATTCGAACCCACGATCCCGGCTTCTAAGCGAGCGAAAACAGTGCGCGCCTTAGACTGCCAGGATACATGTTACTCGGCTTAAATTCAAACAGATGCTCCAGAAAATGTGCGCAATATTTCTGCTACGTTAAGCGGTTCCGCATCCGTAATATAGTAAGGCAATAAAAATGGTGTAGGCAAAACTGTCCGCTGTGCTTTATTAAGCACAGCTCCAAGAACGCTTATAGGGCAGTAGGCGTAGGGACATTAGCTACGCGATATCTCAACCCCAGCAGTAGGTGGATGTGTTAGGTTCAGGCCCTGGTAAATCTATACCTTGGTAAGAATCTCCAGAATCCATTTGTTGCAAGGCGGTGTGAGCCCCAGGGCCAGTCTGGCCACTGCCCGGAACCTAGCCCTGATTTCTCGGTCCTCTGAACCGTAGCCGAGTCCCTACAGCTAGTGAGCTACCGTGACCCTTCTGCAATATAATTACAGTATGTCAGTAAGTGATACAGATTCACTGTGTAATAAATGTGGAGAAACAGAAAAAAAAATGGCAGACAAATGGAGAAAGAGAGGCAACAGTTTCTTTGTAACAATGATATATGATTTTGTTTTGTTCAGAACTATATGAATATGTTCCTTATTACAGTCGCAGCATTTGAGCATTGGCCGTTTGATGCGAATGAAGATTTGGTTGGACGTCTGGGTAAGGAAGGATGGAGCGCCCCAGCCCTGAATCCTGACTGGTTCCCATAGTAACCAGCATTTTATGCTGGAGTGGATTGGAAATCGTGGAGTTGAGGGTTGAAACTGTACCACGCATTGATTGCGCGAGGAGGGTGCCCCAGAGCGCATGCGACAGTACCCACTGTATTAAAATGTTGGAAGGGAGAAACCAGAAATTCACAACTTCAACATCTTTGTTGTGCGGGGGAGAAAAAGTAGATGCCTATATTCATGTAATTTCACATGGCAATTCTGTCATCTTTGTTGAGTAAGGAACTGTTCGAAGATGTGGAAAAGATGAATATTGGTTTGTTATATGAATTTCCTGGTACAGTAAGTTGATACTTGCCTTTGCATTAAAGTCGGCGCAACAACGTTAGCAGTGTGTTGAAACATAAACACAAAATTTACAGAAATAAATTAGATAAATTGCGTAATATACAGCCTGCACAAAAGTAGGTATTATATTTGTTTCCGCAGACAGAACAGGAAACATCCAAAGACATAAAATTTACTCCGAACTTATGCCAACGTATGCGGTAGTCAAGCCCATTTAAGCGATGCACAAGTGTGCCGTAGATTTTCTGAATTCTACTTTGAATCCTCATTTCCAAAAGCTGTATACGTATATGAAAAAGACTTCTTTCCTAATTTGAACTGAATGTCATTTCTTCCCTAATAATATGTTCTTTCCCTTGGCACTACAGCCCCAATGGGCCTAGGCCTACCTTCATGAACTTCCCGTTCACTTTGGTTTTTCTAGATCTTACACATTCGGTAGGAATTCTTGGGTGGGTGATCACCTTGTCGCAAGGCCTCTACCTGTACACAAACCAGAAAAACGCACACACACAAACTAAACATCCAAGCCCTGAGTGGAGTTCGAACCCATGATCCCGGTTTCCAAGCGAGCGAAGACAGTACATGCTTTAGACCGCTCGGCTACCGTGACCGGCTCCCTAATGATATAACTACCCTAAACTGTGATACTGACAGAAAGACGTATGTATCTCGAGTGAGGAAAGAGCACCTATGTTCAGTGCATGTACCTGTGGCTCTACCACTCTTTTGTTGAACCTTCGCCCCTTCTTTCACTTTCTTACTCCTATACAAAGTCGGTAGGACTCTTTGGATGGGGGATCAGCCCGTCGCAAGGCAGCTACCTACACACAGAACAATACAAACACAGAAAAACTCACATAGACAATCATGTCTCGAGTGAGATTCGAACAAACGATCCCAGATTTCGAGGGAGCGAAGACAATTCATGCCTTAGACCGCGCGGCCACTGTGATCTGAACAGGTCTGGGTTCCATCTGAGAAAAAGGAAGGGTAAACATAAATTTATCCTTAGGCTTAATTAATTAAGCAATATGAATATATATGGGATATAGCTCCACCATTCGTAATCTCGGCACTAGTTTCACGCCTCTGCTGTTTTAACCCTGAGAAAACTCCCCAAGTGCCCATTGTATAGGAGGCTTTGTGGGCCGCAGAGTCGGTATGGACGTTATGCAGAAGAGAAATATCTCTTGTTCCCACCATGCATCTCACTTAGATCCCGCGGTCATCCAGCTCATAGCGTAGTCGATATACAGACGAGCTATCTCGGCTCCTGTATCTCAGTACCCATTTCAATTAGGCTACCATGAAATGTACAATTTTCAAGTTGACACATGCATTCTTCCATTTTCTTGCCAATCTTTATATTCACAAGATCGCAGGAGCATTGATTGTGTCATGCTTAATGAAACAGTTGATATCTTAACAAAATGTCCTTAACTTTCTAAGGACTAGGCGGTGTCATATACCAGAGGACCTTAACTGTTCAAACAGCAGGTAACTAGCGACGAAGTCTCTTCGGGGGATCAGCCGTGTGGATATGGAACTATCTTGTGTTTCGCGGACTGTCTCCCTTAAGTGGTAAGTGCAATGGTCGCACTTTCTATTTATACGTACCTCATCACAGCAACCCCCGATTAAGGAGAAACAGAAAATCTTCGAAACGTCCGATAGAAACTCCACATTCAAATGGCTGATCCCACCAGAAGACTTCAATGTTCACTGCCTCCGTCAGATCCTCAAATCTCATATAGCAGGAATTTAGTTTAGCAGAAACATCCGTCTTGTATTTAAGAAGTTCCCGGATAGAGATAATGGCGTTGCTGAATTACCTAATACTGCGAAACATGTCTATATTTGCCACCTGTGGTGTCATTCATAACAGGGCCAACTTATGCACTTACATAACAAAATGCTACAATTCCCAAAAGTGTATTTGGATTCATAACATGCAAGAACGCAACTGAAATTTTTCCACGTAACTAACTAACTAACTAACTAACTAACTAACTAACTAACTAAGTAAGTAAGTAAGTAACTAACTAACTAACTAACTGACTGACTGCATGGAGCTGAGCCCTTCTTGAGATACCGCCAGTTGCGCAGTTACTCAAGAATTTCCCAACTCCTTATGGAAACCGAAGTCTCATTTCCGTGTTCACAACAGCTTATTACCAGTCCCTATCTTGTCCGAGATCAGTCCACTCAATATCATTTCATCCTGCCTGATATCAGACTTAAAATCATCCTCCTACCTATGTCTAGGTTTTCTTTTGTTCTGACTTTCCCACAAGAATCCCATACATATTAAATTTCTCCCCATGCATGCTTTATGCCCTTTGCATCTCGCCCTCCTTGTCTTGATTATTATCATTACACTTGGAGAAGGGTACACGTTATGAAGCTCCTAATTATGCAGTTTTCTCCAACCTACCATCACTTCATCTCCTTTCGGTCCAAATTTTTTCTTCAGCGCCCTTTCCTGAAACACCTTCAGTGTATGTTCCTTCCTTAATGACAGAGATCAAGTTTCGCACCCATGCAGAGGCAAAGGAAAAATTATAGTTCTCTATATTCCAATTTTTACGTTTTTAGACAGATGACGAAAAGACAAAAGATTCTTGACTGAATAGTAATAAATATTATCCGAATTCATTCTCTTCAATTTTCTCCTGAACTAAATTTTGATTTGTTACTGTCGTTCCAAAATGTCTAAACTGTGCCACATTTTCAAAGGATCTCTTAGCTATCTTTGTGTCATGATTTAGCATGCATTCTGGTGACGAGACAGCAACATACACTTAGTTTCTTCTGCGTTTGCATGTAGACCAATCTCTTTAATAACATCAATTAGAGTTTTTGTGTTTTTCTTTTTGTTACTTTTATTATCTCTCAGCAGAATCACATCATCAGCATAGATCAAAGGCTGATGTGTTCCATTTAATTTCAATCCTACCTGGGTTTCCTGGACCTTCGTAATCGCATATTCTAAAGCAAAATTGAAAAGCAGTGGCGATAAAGCATCTCCCTGTTTTGGACCATTGTTGATAGGAAACGTATCAGGCAAATATTTACCTATATAGACTCTACTTTGTTATATCTAAGGCAAACACAATTCATTGTTCTTACAAAACGTTCTAATGATAAAGCTGCGCAATATAAATATTGTTAAATATGCTCACTCACTCACTCACTCACTCACTCACGGAGCTGAGACCTTCTCGAGAGGCCGCCAATTGTGCGGCTACTCAAGAATTTCCTAGCATTTTATGGAACCCGGAGGTTCATTACCGTGTTCACAAGAGCCATCGACTGATCCCTATCTTGAGTCAGATCAATCCAATCCATCCCATCCTATCTCTCCATCCATTTTAATATTGTTGACCCATCTACGCCTTGATCTTCCCAGTGGTCTCCTTCCATCTGGCTTTCACACCAGTATCCTATATGCATTCCTCTTCTCCCCAATCATGCTACATACACTGCCCACATCATCTTCCTTGACTTGATCATTCTAATTATAATTGGAGAAGAGTACAAGTTATGAAGCTCCTCATTATGCAGTTTTCTCGAAACTCCTGTCACTTCATCTCTCTTCGGCCAAAATATTCTTCTCAACACCCTGTTCTCAAACACCCTCTGTCTATGTTCCTCTCTTATTGTCAGAGAACAAGTTAGACACATATGTTTGTTAAATATAAAATACAGTTAATTGTGTCAAGGTAATACATCAGCTAGTGAATTACTAATAATTTGATAAATAAGACACAAACCTGCGTAACACGAGGCTTATCAAGACAGCGCAATTCTCCTTTTAAAGAAAAATTGTCGGGCTGATGTGTTCAGCAAGTTTTAGTTGGCCAACTGCTTTAACCGATTTGACCGAAAACTTTTTTTACTATTTACTTCCTTTAATTTCTTACGTTTTGAACACTCTCTCGATTTCCTTCGAACTTCACTGTGCAGTATGAGCAGTACTTGTGCGAAGAGGTCACAGAATAGTGGGATGTGTCTGACAACTTTATGGAAAATTCTACCATCCCCTCCTAAAGAGGAGTGAGACAGAGGAAAGAATACCATTTTCATTCACAAAACAAGTGGGAAAGGGATGTCGAGCAGGTAAAGAGGAAGATGGAAGTATTCTCTGGAGGCATGAATTTTACTGCATTACCTGATATTTTGGTTTGCGAAGGGTAGCTGACTTGTTGAATTTCTGATACTCTTGGAGGTAAGGGTAAAGTTGCCCTTGCGTTTAACTAATTAAACACTATGGCATGAAGGTGTATGAGGAACTGGATGTGTAGACCCACGTTTTCTTGACCTCCGCACTAGTTAGAGGTGAGTGGTCAGCTTCACGCCTCGGCCAATTTACCTCTGGGAAAGAGCCCCGCGGTACCCATTAGATAGGAGGCTGAGTGGACCCCAAAGCCTGTCTAAACGACGTTGAGTGGAGAAAATTCTTGACCCTACAGGGACTCGGAACTCCGACCCCTCGGTAGTCCAGCCCACAGCGAGTTGTTTTTGCATTTTTATTCCTCATCGTAAGTTATCCTTCATCCGGGTTTCACTGTTATACTATATGTTACAAAAGTTATTCACAATAATGCTATTAATTTTTAGTTTTTTCTCACTTTCCTTCTTCTGTATGTAGTCGTGGTTTTGTTTTTTTCTTCAGGGTGTACTTTTTACGAGTACTCATTCTGTGTGGGCTCTTATGCCGTATCAGTTCCAGGTTATAACGTGGATACATAACAAGACGTGTAAATATGAAGGTGATATTTCCGGTTCCGTGAAAACATTTATAGGTTGTCAACATACAGAGCTGACCAACGTCACTGGTTTCATTGAATTATACAGTTTTTATATTTAACATATAGATAGTAGTGTTAAACAGTCCAAGATTCCTCATTCTGTTATTCTCTCTATAGGCTCAGAACTCGTTTGCTATGAAGATCATGCTGTGAGCTGTCAAATTACATTAGTTATGAAAATCAGTTAGCTCGCAGCTGTGAACTCCTTTCTTGCTGAATTTTATTCACCCAAAAAACCTATTTTTCTTCACACATACCCATAGGCCTACAAGCCACTGTAGCTCATATATGACGTGCAATAAAATGTCAGAAGTAATATGTAATATCAAAATATATTATTCGCTGATAGATTATTTAATTTCAACACTATTTAAAAGTGTCTTGTGCATCTCAGCGAAGAATTTCGTTCGTATTACGGACAACGATAAGCGGTTATCATTCTAACTTTTATACTTTACACAAAAATCAGCACAAATACTTTTGTTATACAACGTATTTCAATTAAATTTTCTCATCTTAAGGTCACGTCATTTTTGATCGTTATCGAATATACTTTCGAAACACAGAGGTCTATAATAATTTTCCACATGCTCAAATACAGAACAGTGAATACGTGGATTACATTTGTATGCCTCTGTAAAGAATGAGGCATTTCAGTTATATAGATGCACTAATGACACGCATGTTATGTACAGGCATCTGCACAGTAGTTCCAAAGCGACTAGGTCTGAGTCTTTTGTGTGAAAAATACGCCACATAATGGAATACCATTGTAAGTGCAGACTGAAATACTGGATCATCATGGCAGCGTTTAAATTCAATACGAATTGAGTACTTCAAGTTTAATGGCAGTAAACAATTCTGTAGGTTTTCACGAAGCACAGTTATAAAGTAACCTATGTTTACTTTAGACCTGCGACCGGGGCGTGAAGCTGACCACTCACCTCCAACTAATGCCGAGGTCAAGAGAGTGTGGATCTATACATCCTCTGCCCCAAGCGCTTTCATGGCGTAGTGTTCAATTAGTTAAGCACAGGGACAACTTTACTTTTATGTTTATTGTAAGCAATCTCCTCCTGTAGTGTAACAGTAGTAGTAGTAGTAGTAGTAGTAGTTACTATGGGAAGTTTCGTGTTCTGTATATCACTGTTACATCAGCCTAAGACGTGCAGTTATTGTGGCCATAAAACTTGTTAAGCCATTTGCAGTTTAACCCCCTTAAAACACAATGTTAAGTACATATATCACCTGCTTTAATGTTAAAAATTTTGTAGACACAATTCATTCAGATGTTTCATGTTATTCTCATACTAAAAACCTTTTACTATTTCTCTAAATAGCGGTAACCAACCGTTATAAGTAATGGAGAAGCAAACCTGTTTCTTGTGATGTAGGAACTGATGTTTTCGATATTATTTAAAGGAATTACAGCTACGAAGGGTTAATATGCATATCAACTTGAGGTATAACTCAAATGGGACTAGCGACGTACTGACCAGTGATTTGCTCTATGTGATATCACGTTCATTTCTTACAGTAAACATCGGGGTTTGATTCCAGTTTAGAATGGTAACTCATACGGAGCGTGAGAGTTTCTTATCAAATTCGTAGAAATAATACACCGTATTACTACAAATATAAGATGCCCTCATTAAGACGCATCCAATTTTTAAATGTTGGTTTTAGGAAAAAAAAAATTAGAAAAGTGTACATTCCTCAAAATTAAGACGCACCTCAATTTTTCAAAGGGAAAAAAATGCATATAATATGCTTCTTATATTCGAAGTAATATGTTATTATATACTATTTTTGTTTCATCTTTTCAGAAGAACAACTTAACAGTGTTTAGACAAGCTTAAAAGTAATAATTAGGTATTTTAATCTTTTGGACAATAATTCAGAGACAATAGACCGTAAGCTTTACTATTTCGAGTGATCCATTTCTCCCTAGAGATTAATATATTGATATATTAAATATATAGCAGAGGATACCCTCTCTTTAATTTAACATTCAGCGGACAGAACGTGAAATGGGGGAGTGAGCCCCTCCCCCTAGCCTCCATTCCAATCCACCTTATCACACGAGACATGGAGGAAGACCGGCAATTATAGAGGCTGAGTTATGTGCTGACGATGGCTGCGAGGACGCGGACGACCGTGGTGGTAGCGCGGCCACAAACACGTCTCCACCACCCCCTCCCTCGCCCCAAGACAATTTGCATGAGAATACAACGCCTTCTCTTCGTCTCTCTGCATCGCCCCTCCACATAACCCATACATTTACTGCCACCTCCTGTTGGCTGGACTGCGCATACTACGGACGTAGGACGACAGCCTAGGATCGTTGGGGGTGTTGCATCATTATTTACAAGGGTATTCAAATTCTGAGGTTGCAGCAGCAAAAGATAGGGTCCCCAGCACCTCATGGACATTCATTACTGTGTATCCAGATGACTTCTGTGCTTCTGTTCATGTGAATGGAGGAACAGAAGAAGAAAGGAGTTCAAATGTTTCCGATGTCTAACTTTGTTTGTGCCTAAAGCTATTATATGCATCCAACAGAGCGACAGGAAACTAGTGCTTTGTAATAATTTGAAACTTACACATACTGGCGTTACAAGAAGTAATGCAACATAAGAAAACGTAATTTCAAATCCTCTAGAAGCAAGTGTAGTTTCTGAGGTTTTCAGTATCAATGTCTATAAAACTCATAGAAGTGAGGCAGGAAAACTGTTCTGTCTTCGCAAATCAGTCAATGTATGTGTGACAATTTCGGTTCGATCCTTCCCGTGCTCTAAATAGTCATAAATTTCATGTAGCGGTTCTATTGTTTAGCATACTTCATTCGTGAATGAAAGGATTTTATTACCTGCCCTTCCTGTCAAAATCATTAAAGGTTTTGATATATTTATACTTGGTTTTCCTTCTGTTCCTTAAACCTTAGCCGCAAATTGAATCTGAATCAATGCCATTGTATTTGATAATAATAAATTTAATCGCGGCCGGCGCGTAAGGCTGACAACCTTACCGCCATCTTTGAGCCGATTGTCTAGATATTGTGGGACCCTCAAGGTCTCAAAACCCTATGGGCCTTCATGGCCCGTTACAAGGATAGCTTTACTTTTTTCCTTTTCCTGTGGCGCTACAGCCCCAATTTGGGCCTAGGCCTACCTCCATGAAACTCTCCGTTTCACTTCGGTTTACTAGATCGTACACATACGGTAGGACTCCTTGGGCGAGTGATCAGCTCGTCGCAAGGCCTCTACCTGTAGACAAACACAGAAAAACGCACACAAACATCCATGCCCTGAGTGGGATTCGAACCCACGATCTCGGTTTACGAGCGAGCGAAGACAGTACATGCCTTAGACCGCTCGGCTACCGTGACCAGCAGCTTTACTTTTTACTTTTATATTTAATATCAATATTTTGATTGATTTGGTTGATTTGTAGTCTATTTGTTGTATTTTATTACACTCAGTGTCATTATAAAGAAGCCGAGATAGCGCAGTCGGTATAGCGACTGGCTATAGGCTGGACGACTGAGGAGTCGGAGGTAGAGTATCGGTAGGATCAAGAATTTTCTCTTCTTCACGTCGTCCAGATCGGCTGTGGGGCCCACCCAACATCCTACTCGATGGGTACCGGGGCCTATTTCTCCGGAAGCAAAGCGGCCGGGACGCGAAGCTAACCACTTATCTCCAGCTACTGCCGAGGTCAAGAAAATATGGATCCATACATCCACTCCCCCATACGCCTTCATGGTGTAGTGTTTAATTAAACACTGGGACTTCATCTTTTACCAGTGTCATTATAAAGCTATGCTTTTGCTGCCTCTGTTATGCAGAAGAATATCTTCTTTGTATGTATTCTTTTTCTTGTAGGAGTATTATATTCCTAAATTTTTGTTTGCTCGAGTGTGCTAACTTTGTAATTGACATTTGCAGCTGTTAGCATGCAAAAATAAGAATATAATTAAATTAGTGTTATGTCCACTTTATTATTATTATTATTACTGTATTATTATTATTATTATTATTATTATTA